>NC_041403.2:21915225-21920225 GCF_900747795.2 Erpetoichthys calabaricus
ACAAACCCCCCCCCCCTTGGTCATATGGACTTAGTCACCTCCCCCCCCCTCCCCACTTAATGTGTTGCTATATATTGCCTTTGATTCTTGTAAGTCTAAGCATTATCCTCTGATGAAGACCCCTGATAGGGGTTGAAAGCTCAGGAATAAAAACTACTTTATGATACGTGATTCATTTTTTCTCACTTCGTGGATCTCCAGCTGCAAATATATATATATATATATATATATATATATATATATATATATATATATATATATATACACAGTATAGTGGAACCTAAATAAATTTTGACTTGATAAACGAGCGAGGTCTTGCAATACGAGTAGCATGTATACGCTTTGTCTGCTGGCGGTTCTTCTGAGCTGACGGATCTTCTCTCTCTCTCTCACTGTGGGATTGTTGGCAGTCGTCTCCTATTCTCCGTGTGAGTCGTCGTGCCTCACTCATATAGTCAACATCCATACGAGCGTATACTGTTTACTACAGCATTGTGACTGTGTGTGTGTGTGTGTGTTGTGACGTGCGAGTCCCTGTCATGTGCCCCAAAACACGAGGCTGAGTCTCAGTACTTTAGCGACACCAGCTTTATTCAGCTTGAAACAGCAACAGTTATTATTGTAGCGGGATCTGCCACTCTCCTATACACAGACACAGCAGTCGGGCAGGATCATGGCCAAGTAGTACTCTGCACTGCACATTTATAATGTTCCTTGTTCCTTGTATCACCCATCGACGGCAGGCGCTTATAGTATGTCTGCGATCTTTTAGGATTCGCTTTTACGTGAACTGCTACAGGGCTGGGAGACTGCGATTGCTTTGGGACGCTCTTCTGTGTATCATCCCGTTGGGTGGAATCCCACAAGAGTTTAGAAACACACTCACACCAGCCATGATTCTTTTCAAAGATAAAGTGCAGGTTAATTTGTTTTATGTATTTTTACTTTATATTTTGTATTCATCATTTTTATATGAATAGTTTTGGGTTGTGGAATGAATCATCTGAGTTTCCATTATTTCTTATGGAGAAATTCACTTTGATATACGAGTGCTTTGGACTGCGAGCACGTTTCCAGAACGAATTATGCTCGCAAACCGAGGTTCCACTGTATATATATATATATTCGCCTGCATAGAAGTGAAACAGGACACTGAAGAGGGCCCCATCCGGCTCCCTACTCCTGACGTCACGCTTCCCCCTCCCCTCGGCCCGCAGCCTTCGTCTTGGATTAGCGTAAATGTATCGCTCCTGCAAGTGAACTATGATTCTTAGTGCAATGAGTCATAAAATCAACCGGAATGTTTAAGCAAATTATAGAAAAAAACCCAATCTAAATCCATTAAGTAGTTCTATCATGAAAAGCGGACAGACAGATGTTGGATTTTATTTATATAGAGATATATATATCCCGATCAGCTACAACACTAAAACAACTGACAAGTGAAGTGATTAATATTGATTATCTTGTTACAATGGCACCTGTTGTGGGGTGGGATATTTTAGTCAGTAAGTGAACAGTTAGTTCCTGATGGTAATATGTTGGAAGCTGAAAAAAGTGACAAATTGGAATGGCTAGATGACTGGGTCAGAGCATCCCTAAAGCAACAGGACAGGAGTGTTCCAGTATGCAGTGATTAGTACCTACAAAAAGTTGTCCAAGGAGGAACAACTGGTGAACCGATGAGATTGTTATGGGCACCCAAGGTTCATCAAGTTGTGTAGGTAACAAAGCTACTGTAGCACAAATTTCTGAAAAGCCTCATGCTGACCATAAGAGAAAGGTGTCAGAGCATATAGTGGTCAGCTACAGACTGGTCAGAATACCCATGCTGACCCCTGTCAATTACCTAAAGTGCCTATAATGCACAAGTGAGCATCTGAGCTGGATTATGGAACAATGGAAGAAGGTTCTGATGAATCACATTTTCTTTCAGATCGTGTGGATGGCCAGGTGCGTGTGGGCTCTTTGCCTAGGAAAGAGGTGGCAGCAGGATGAAGGCAAGCCAGGAGAGGTACTGTGATGCTCTGAGCAATGTTCTGCTGGAGAACTTTGGGTTCATTTGGATGTTACTTTGACACGTACCAGCTAACTAAAGATTGTTGCAGACGATGTTCTCCCCCTTATGGGAAATGTATTCCCTGATGGCAGAATGATAATACACTCTGTCACACTGCAACAATTGTTCAGTAATGGCTTGAGGAATATAACAAAAAGTTCAAGGTGTTGACTTGAACTCCCAACTTTCCACACCTCCATCTGATTGAACACCTGTGTAATGTTCTGGAAATACAAGTCGAATCCCTGGAGGACCCACCTACAAGCTTACAGAACTTTAAGGATCTGCTGCCAAAGTCTTGGTGCCAGTTACTGCATGGCACCTTCAGAGGTCTTCTGGAGTCCATACCTTGATGGATCAGAACTGTTTTGGTGACACGAGGGGGACCTGCACAATATTAGGCAGGTGGTTTTGATGTTGTGGCTAATCAGTGTATATGTTACTGCTAAAGCTCGAAAGCTGTTAATGTGCACATTACCTAGCTAATCTGCAGATTAACTGATTTGCTCCGTTAACGTGCGGAATCAAGAGTTTTCTGCATTTTACCTAGTTAATGTGCACATTAACGGCTTCCGTATCGTTAAAGTTCAAAAGTTTGTTTCTCTCATTTCCTTGCCCTACTCCTTCCCCCTCTCCCTCCACTTTTAGTTTGGTTTCGCCAGCGTCTTGTCGTCGCTGGTTGTTTTTATTGCAAGCAAAGAAAATGTTAGCAGTTTCTAATACAATGCACCCAAATGTCGATGAAGGTGTCACTGTGAGAATTAAAGTACCCGAAGTAGACAGAGCAAAAACTGATGCCTGCTCGATTTTAGCTGTGGTTCTTAGTAAAACAGAGGATGGCTTTTATAAGCTTGGTACTAAAACGGGTATTTTAAAACAATTGTATGCAAAATCTGAATTCAGTGCTTGCAAAGAGAGATTTTTAACGAAAGAAGATGTCCCTGCTGTAGAAATATCTTTACGTCAAATAGCAATAAAACAATCCCTTGGTACTGGGCAGGGTTTCAGAAAATGTGACTGCAAATCTAAATGTACCACAAATAGGTGTGCTTGTCGCAAAAAACAATTGCTATGTAATTCAAAGTGTCACCAATCTTTAGATTGCACTAATAGGTAAGCATAATTTTATCATATGTTTTGCAAATTCATTTCCGTAATTGTCGTAATATTTTAAACCGTTTGATTCTTTGTATTATAGTTTTTTAATTGATTGATGATTGATTCTATCAACTAATTTGTTGATTGTTTGATTGTATGAACTTGATTCTTTAGATATCGAAAAATAAATAAATAATATTATGTTAATTTAAGCGTACAGAAACGTTGCTGTTGTTCCAGCAAAGATCTTATTTTCACTTTAACACGTGCCTAGTAG
The DNA here is from genome assembly GCF_900747795.2 of Erpetoichthys calabaricus. NCBI lineage: Eukaryota > Metazoa > Chordata > Cladistia > Polypteriformes > Polypteridae > Erpetoichthys > Erpetoichthys calabaricus. The sequence continues at coordinate 21,918,660 of NC_041403.2, forward strand.
GTAATGTGCAGATTACCTAGGTAATTTGAGAAATGAAACAATTTTCGGCACTTTAACGGATCACCCTAGTTAATCTGCACATTACCTAGATAATCTGTAGAATAACTGATTTCTGCACTTTAGCGGTAACATATATACTTGTTATTTTTGCATTACAGGATATGTTTTAATAGGACGTACAATGCTGAACTGCATTACACTATCATTGGAATGTTACATTATAATCGTAAAGATTGATGATGGCTAATCTTGGACTTTTCATATCATTACAAAGTATATAAATGACCACTCATTTTATAGATATCAGATACATAATGACTGCTTATTTTGTAGATATGAGTAATGCCAGTTTAAAAAAAAGGCCCACTGGCCCCAGGGTGTCAAAGCTTAAAGGGTAAGTTTGGTATTTTTTAAGCCAAAGTTATTTCTTCACAAATGCAATTTAATGCCAAGCAAAATATGATCTAAAGTTAACTGTTTTCAATGAACTTTTAGTGAGAAGTCAAGAAAAATGACACCTTTAATTGGATAACTAGAAAGATTACATCATGCAAGCTGTCACGCACGAGCGCTTAGGGAGACGCGGAAGGACTCTAGAGCGAGCGCGAAACCCAAGGCCAAAAAGGAACGGATGAGACACCTAACTTCTTTTTCTTTATTTTCCTAGAAAGAAGGAAACGCCGACACTCTGACAAGGCATCACTACCAACACCTCCCTAAATTTTCCCCGGATGACATCACACTTTTCCCAGAAGACACTGTACCTCCTTACCCAGCAATCCTCTGATTGGGGGCCGGTCCAATCCCTATAAAAAGCCCTTCAGTATCCCATGTTTTTGTCGAATGTGGAATGTCGATCGGGACACTCTGTAAAAAGTATATTTTTGCAAACTGTTCACTATACGGGGCCGGAAACCCCAAACTTTTATCTTGTCTTTGTGCCTTCTCTTACAAAGCTTTCGAGGCAACCCAGGCCTCTTCTTCAGGCGAGATGTAATCAATGTAATAAAAGGTATCATGTTGTTTGACTTCTCACTACTTTCATAATGGCTGACACCCTAGCACTACAATAAACTTTTAAAACATTCATAGCCTGCCTATGCATTTTATAATGGAAGTCCATGGGAAACGGGGACCATCGGAAAACAAAGCCTTAAACTTACTGATTAGATTAGAACCTGACTTGAGCATTGATTAGGACTTCAGCGCTGTGCTGTGTTAAAGAAAAACAGCAACAACAACAACTTTTACTTCTATAGCACGATTTTATACAAATGATATAGCTCAGGGGACTCCAAAACGTCACTCTCCAAAGGGTAAATGAATCCTAAATAAATCTGAAAACTTGATTCGTCAAAGTAGGGGTGGGCGATCTTTCCAAAAAATCATATCACGATCCTTTTAACACAAAATCACGATCCACAATCTCAATTGCAATATATCTTTTCAATGTGGCATACACTTAAGAGAATATCCGGACTGAAATTCATCAAGACCTAAGTAACACCATCCATCCATCCATTTTCCAACCCACTGAATCCGAACACAAGGTCATGGGGGTTTGCT